>NC_080567.1:1172500-1190000 GCF_030253575.1 Rhododendron vialii
TGGAGAGTATGTGCTAATGCATGTCAAGGAGCCCAGGCTTTGCTGGATATGGTGATAGGTATTTTCAATATTGAATGACGTCGGGTGTAAGTAACAGTAGATGTGTGGTTAAACTTAATCACTTTGTTATTAATGCTTAAGGTGCAGTTAGAGTAATTATATGTTTTGTAAAATGCAATTTATGTTGTAGTGAGAAGGTTGTATTGTTATGTGGTGTGTCAACCTTGCTATAGTGTAGGTTACTGGTGAGGAGACTCTTGAAAGTTGGGTTTACAGACTAGTGAGGGCTAATTTGAATTTGAAATATTAGCATTAAAGTTGTAGGTTTTGTGGTGAATTTGAGGAGATCTTAAAAAAAAAAAAGGGGGGTGTGAATCTTTGGAAGCTATATTGCTTCATTGATGTGTGGTTGGGTACGTGTCTAGTATGTGCACGCGAAGGAGGTGACACACATATAAAGATATATGTAGTACTAGATACAAGGTTTGATATGGTTGTTATTTACCCGTTGTGTGTGAAGTATTAACTGTTATGAAAGTTGAAAACTTTTGAAATGAGTTGAGCGAGTGTGGAGAACATTGAACTTTCTAAAAAAAAAAGAAGAAGGAATTGTGGGTATGTACACATCTAATGTAGTAATGTTTTTGGGCATAGTGCCTAAGGAAATGATGTGGGGTTGTACATACTTTCATTTAGTTAAAAGGATCAAATAAGGTGGAAGTTGAGAATCTTACAGATGGCGATTTTGTGTTGCCTTGATTTGGGTGTATTTGGTAACGTTATAATGTTACTTATAGGAATTTGAATAAGTAGTGATGTGTATCTATGTACTATTTGCAGTTGATTATGTGTTCTTAAGTGACATGTAAGGTATTGAATATGTGGATACATGTGGTGGGTGTATGTGATATAAGTTGATAAATGTAGATGGAAAGAATAATGATTTATAGTTATGTGAAGATGGTTATATTGGTTCTATGTGAACAAGTGTATTGTTTTGGTTGTCTATCAGGTGATAAGTGTAGGTGAGTATTATTCGATATCTTATTACCTATACGAATGAGTGTTAAAAGGTTGGTGAGATAGTCGTCGGATGTAGTGTTAATGGGTGAAATGGTTGCCTAATGGTCAGAGTAGTGAGTTTGGAAGGGATTGAGAGTCACGTTCTGGGTGACGGAAATTAGTTGGAAAATAGGAGCAGATACAAATGGTAATTGTGAATGGTTGGTATTACAAAGAGGGAGCTGTTTTTAGGCTGTAATTTGTTTAGTGGGGTTTGAATGGTGCAAGATAGAGAGGTACAAATTTGACTGTGATTGAATAGTGTTGAGAAAGTGGGCAATGTCTATAAACCGTTGCAAGGATCAGATGAGAAATGGGTTAACTTTGCGGAAGTGAAATTGAAACAGATTGCAGGTGATCTTGGAAACCATTCTGAGAGAATGGGACAGGTATAAGTTTTATTTATTGTTTGATTTGATAACATGATCATGCATTGTGGCTTCGTGTCAGAGTCAGTCCAGTCGACTGGAGTGTCAGTGGTGTTGTGATGAAATAGGCAACGTGCCTATCAAATCATGATACATCTTACATATTGTCATATTCGCATGCCATCAATGATATATATGTTGTGGACTAACCTTGTTTTGAAGGGACACGTTACAACAAAACTGAGTTCGGGTTTCTGAAACAGAATTCGGAGATGGTATAGAGTTGACAGTGGGATATGGAATAGAGTTGGGATTTTTGATTCTGATGGAGTAATGGATTCATCTAGATCCATCTAGAGGATGGTAAGACAAGTGATATGGTACAATTAGGCGTTTGAAATGTTAGGGTGGATGATGTTGGGGTCTATGAGGGAGTGCATGGAGAAAATGGGTTAAATGAAGCACAAATGGTTGCTGAGATTAGAGGAGAAATCTTAAGTGATAATTAGGCTACTGTGGCAATAGGTTTTGTGATGGGTTGATGGTTAGTAAGTTAAGTGGGTTGTCGATTAGTATTAATATGTGTTGGGTTAGATTGTATACCAGTAGTATATACAAATTTCTTGAGGTTTTGTTTGTGTGGGATAGATGTGATTGTTTTGGTGTACCTAAGTGATAAAATGGTTAGTGGAGTATGATTATATAATACACATATAATGTTGTTTTGAGATTGATGTTTGTTGGTAAAACAAGCTGCGATAATGTGCTGGTTGATAATACGAGGTTAAAATTACTTTTTTAAAGGTAATACTCATGTATTGAGAATGTGTGTTGATGTGGTGGTCATGGTGGTTTAGGAATTTGGTACCGTGATGAGAGTTGAGGGCCACAGGTTTTTTTTTTTTTTTTTAGAGGACGAATTGGTATTATGTTAGTACCTGCGAGACTCATATAATTATTTTTGTTGAAAGTTGATGTGAAACAAAGAAGTTTTGAAAATATGAATCATAAGGGTGTTATTTTCCTATATGTTTTGTGTGATAAAGACATAGTTAACAAATGAGAGATTTGGTTGGAGATGAAGGTGAATGAGAGTGGATTACAACAGTGTATTTGAAAAAGTGGCTGGTTTGAGGTTTTGTCCGTATGCATTATCTTTTGAAAGGTGCTGCACATATCAAGGTGTTATGAAGTTGTGTAGTTAGCAATTTATGATGATTGTGCTGCTGGAATTGGTCATGGGACAAGACTGTTTGGGTAAACTTATAGTTTGGTTGTCGCTAGTGTGAGGTTGGTGGTTCTAATTTCGGGGACGAAATTTCCTAAGAGGGGGAGGGTGTAACGTCCTTTTTAATTGAGGTGCTTAAATGTTATATTTAATAACCTAAAGGACTAAAGTGCGATTTTTTTTATTAGAGTGGTGCATGTGTGCCGTGTGTTTGTGTGAGGTGGTGTGTGTGTGTTTCCTTTTAAAACAAAAGAAAAGAAAGAAAACCCATCAGGAGAGGTTCCAACGTGTGAGAGAGAGAGAGAGAGAGAGAGAGAGAGAGAGAGATCAGCCGGTGGAAGAAGGAGAAGAGAAAGGGGAAGTGAGAGCTAGGTTGAATTGGAAACTTTGTAAGGTAATTCATGATCTTCTTTACTTGAATTTATGATTTTGTTGTTCAATTCCCTACCTGGCATCTAGTTAGAGGTGAATTGAATTCATGGGAGAAGGGTTTTTGAGGTTGGAATTGGGTTTAATTTCAGAAAATTCGGGGTATGATATGAATATGCATAACTGTGTTGAACCAAATTGAAACTGTTCTATTTTTGACGAATTTATTCAAGGTACCTAGAAATCTTATAAATTCTTGAAAAAAATCCTGAAGGTTCATCTGTGAGTCTATTGCATCGTGTTAAATTTTCAGAAAATAACTCGAAGTGGTTTGGCCTACAAAATTCGTGGACTGAACTGGTGTCTGATTCGCGTCTGTGCAGACAGCACAGACACGTGTTGGAAAAACGGGCATAACTTCTTGCTCGGGTATCGGTTTTACGCACCGTTTCTTGATTCCGAAACTAGACTCGTATATCTTTCTGAATATGTATGGGTTGTGTCGTGGTTCTTTCTAGATTATAGCAGTTTTTGAATTAAAGTTCAGGTTTTGGTACTTCTGAAATTCTGGACAGCTTTTGGCTTGTGTTCGTCATGAAATTCCTCAAGATTAAGCATGCTGGGTGGACATGGGTTCTCATGAGTCTTAAACATGGATCAATTGGTGATGTTTTGGTGTTGGAATTATTGGAAAATATTGAGTATGTGATTTTTAATGAGCTTTCGATCGCAGACTGTTCTGCTGAAAACTGTGAATTCTGCTTTAGATATGTAACTTCATTTGAGCGTATCCTGGTCATTCAAACTCTGTTTAGGACAAATTTTATATCAAAATTCATGTACCGGAGGTGTACTTTCTAATGGTGGTGGTTTCATAATCTGGTTTTAACCCTATAAGAAGTTATAAGCAGAATACGACAGGCTGGTCATAGATTTCAAACCAAATGTAGGGGTTATGTGGTGTTTGAGTGTTACGCTTGTTTAGGGACACATCTAAACCTTTGAGATAGACATGTTAGTATGCGTTAAGTATTGTTAATCTATTGTTGGTATTATAGAGTATTGTTAGGAGGTAGTTTTGACGTTTAAGCGTTCAATAAACTGATATGGTTAGCTTGTGGTTAGGTAACAAGCCGATCAATTGGAGAGATTCCGAAACTGTAAGTTTGGCGTACCTCGATCGATACAAGGTGAGTGTGTCTGATATGGTTCTTCCCAATAAAATGTTGCTGTGGTGGTGAGTGTATAACTTGCTAATCGTAGTAAGCTTTCGATATGGTTATCTTTAATGAGATATTGCTGTAATGGTGAGTGTATATCATGCTATTGTTGTTTAGCTTATGATATGTGAGTGTTTGATTCATATATGTTGTTCTATATTGAATTGAACTTGATTGTTGGCTTAGTGCCCGGTGATTGGCTTTATGCCAAAAGGCTTTATGCCTTAAACTATTGGCTGTGTGCCCGGTGATTGGCTTTATGCCATATGGCTTTATGCCTTAAACTATTGGCTGTGTGCCCGGTGATTGGCTTAATGCCAAAAGGCTTTATGCCTTAAATTATTGGCTATGTGCCCGGTGTTGCTCTTAATTTTTCGATAAACTGTTGACAAGTTGAGATTATCTTTTAGCTGTTGGATATTACTGTTATGTTGTAATTGGAGGATGTGGTGATTATATCTGTTATGTACATTTGAGTATCTCAGATATGTTGAGAATTTATATTTTGGTTGTTATTTATTCGGTTGTTGCTATATTTTGTTGAGCATTTCTATATCTCACACACTCTGGCTTTCCTTTTTGGTCTGCCAGGTAGCAGGTTGCGTAGAGTGGGTCCACTACCGGTCATCGTGTTGAGAAGTGTTTGGGCTAGCATTAGATGATGTGGATGAACGAGTTGGTTGTAGGTAGTAAACTAAAAAGTTGATTTATGTAAGTTATAAATAAGTCGTTGGTGGATGTATTAAAGTGTAAAATTTTTAAAGTATTGTAAAACTATATTGTTGTTTAGTTGTGCGAGATCGTGGTTGGTTGGTCGATACGTCGACTCATTTTTATGTTAAGGTGATAAGTCTTCCGCTGGGTGTTATTCTGACAGGTTGTGAGGTGTGGTTCGGTTTTGGTGTGGAATGTCACGTGGTCGCGTCGACTCGGGCCCACATTGGGTGCCGTTTGCGGGGCGGGGCGTGACAGAAGGCATTGCTCCGGGCATGCCAAGACCAAGGGTGGCCAAGGCATTGCTCACGGCAAAGCAATTAAGGCAAAGGCATATGGCAAGCCGATTGCTTGTCACCGGGCAAGGCAATGCATTGCTCACGACATGCCAAGACCAAGGGTGGCCAAGGCATGACTCACGGCATGCCAAAACAAGGCGTGGCCAAGGCAAAGCCATAACAAGGGTTGGCTCCCAAGTTGCTGGGTAACGGCTAAAAAGTTGCTGGATAACGGCAACCAAGTTGTCGGGTAAGGCTGGGTATCGGCTAAAAAGTTGCTGGGTAACGGCACCCAAGTTGCTGGGAAATGGCAACCAAGATGTCGGGTAACGCTTGGTATCGGCCAAAAAGTTGCTGGGTAACGGCAACCAGGTTGTCGGGTAACGCCGGGTGTCGGCTAAAAAGTTGCTGGGTAACGGCAACCAAGTTGCTGGGTAACGGCTAAGAAGTTGTTGAGTAACGGCAACCAGATTGTCGGGTAATGCTGGCTATCGGCTAAAAGATTGCTGGGTAACGGCTAAGAAGTTGCTAGGCAACGGCAAGCAAGTTGCTGGGTAACGGCTAAAAAGTAGCTTGTCGCCGGGCAAATCAATGCAAGCACCAATATGTTCTTGTCGAAATGCCCCAAAAACTCTTGTTTAGTCGCCATCTTTTGGGACTTTCGCAATGTTAGTTTTAAATCTTTTTTAATTTTTATTTTTAGACGTTTTTAAGTCTTAATTTAAACATTTTCTATTATAGATGCCTCATTTTTCGACCCAATATATTTACATAACTATTGTGTAGCTTGTTTATAATTTTTCGTGATTTTTTCTTACTTTTTTTGTATTTTTTTGTATTTTTTATGATTTTTATCTATTTATTTTTTGTTTAATTAATATAAAATTATCCTTTGGGCAAAAAATTCTGAATTTTTTTGTGGAGGTGCTCCATATTTTTGTGAAGATGTCCCAATTCAAAGTTCATGAAAAAAAGTTGTGATGCTCAAAAAAAACCCCATTGCTTCAGTTCGGACACGTTGATGTTCCTTCCTGCCACAAGGGCAAAGGCTAATTTTACTACTATAGGGGGGGGTGGTGTCCCTCCCTTGGGGAAGCCGAGGCCACCCGACGCCGGGTGCCAAGGCACGTTGCTATCGACACCACCCGGGCAATTCTTGGCCATTTGGCCTCGGTTACTCGAGAAAACACTGCCCGTCGGTAATGCCCAGAAAAAAGAGCGAAATGCCCCTGAATCGAAATGCTATTTTAAGCCCGTCCCGAAAGGCAAAGCACGGCTCTATCGGGCAGAGCAGGACTCTATCGGGCAGTTGCTGGCCGTTTGGCCTCGGATACCCCTCGAATCACATCCCGTCGGTAATGCTTGGAAGAAAAGGCCGAAATTCTCATGAAACGGCATGCTCTTTTAGCCGAGACGCGACTCTATCGAGCAAAAACTGGATTTCCTCTGCCTCGTTGCCTCGCTTTCTCAAGAGAACCCGATCCATTAGTTATGCTCGGAAAGAGCACCGAAAGGCCCTTGAAACGGCATGCTAATATAACCGGGTTCGGCAAAGGCGAAACTAGATTTTCTTTGCCGTTTGGGCTAGGCTGTAGCAGTCGTTATCGTCCACCGCCTAGCCGTCCAAGTGTTTCCATGTGTCTCCAATGCCATAATGCCATAGTGCCACCCCGTGACGCGCCCGCCCGCTTGGGTCTTTGATATATAGCATGTTTAGAATTTTTTTTCTAAATATTCTTATATCAAAGACCCACGCGCGCGCGCGCGGCACGGCACGGCACTTAGGCACTTTGGAACTTGGACACTTGGAAACACTTGGGAAACACTTGGGCAAACACTTGGGCGTATGCCAAGACGACGGTCTAGACAAGGCATCGGGAATCGCACATGAATGTAGGCAACAACAGTTGACTGTTCTAGCCAAGGCATGGCAAGTTGGCTCACCGGGTAACGGCTAAAAAGTTGCTGGGTATCGGCTAAAATGTTGCTGGGTAACGGCAACCAAGCTGTCGGGTAATGCTGGGTATCGGCTAAAAAGTTGCTGGGTATCGGCTAAAATGTTGCTGGGTAACGGCAACCAAGCTGTCGGGTAATGCTGGCTATCGGCTAAAAAGTTGCTGGGTGATGGCAACCAAGCTGTCGGGTAATGCTGGGTATCGGCAACAAAAACCAAGATGTCGGGTAACGCTGGGTAACGGCTAAGAAGTTGCTAGGCAACGGCAAGCAAGTTGCTGGGTAACGGCTAAAAAGTTGCTGGGTAACGGCTAAAAATTTGCTGGGTACCGGCTAAAAAGTAGCTTGTCGCCGGGCAAATCAATGCAAGCACCAATATGTTCTTGTCGAAACGCCCCAAAAACTCTTGTTTAGTCGCCATCTTTTGGGACTTTCGCAATGTTAGTTTTAAATCTTTTTTAATTTTTATTTTTAGACGTTTTTAAGTCTTAATTTAAACATTTTCTATTATAGATGCCTCATTTTTCAACCCAATATATTTACATAATTATTGTGTAGCTTGTTTATAATTTTTCGTGATTTTTTCTTACTTTTTTTGTATTTTTTTGTATTTTTTATGATTTTTATCTATTTATTTTTTGTTTAATTAATATAAAATTATCCTTTTGGCAAAAAATTCTGAATTTTTTGGAGGAGTTGCTTCATATTTTTGTGAAGATGTCCCAATTCAAAGTTTATGAAAAAAAGTTGTGATGCTCAAAAAAACCCCTATTGCTTCAGTTCGGACACATTGATGTTCCTTCCTGCCACAAGGGCAAAGGCTAATTTTAGTACTATAGGGGGGGGTGGTGTCCCTCCCTTGGGGAAGCCGAGGCCACCCGATGCCGGGTGCCAAGGCACGTTGCTATCGAGACCACCCGGGCAAATCTTGGCCATTTGGCCTCGGTTACTCGAGAAAACACTACCCGTCGGTAATGCACGGAAAAAAGACCGAAATGCCCCTGAATCGAAATGCTATTTTAAGTCGTCCCGCAAGGCAATGCACAGCTCTATCGAGCAGAGCAGGACTCTATCGGGCAATTCTTGGCCATTTGGCCTTGGTTACCCCTGGAAGCACTACACGTGGGTAATGCTCGGAAAAAAGACCGAAATACCCCGGAGGCAAAATGTTATTTTTACCCGTCCCGTGGGGCAAAGCATGACTCTATCGGGCAAATGTTGGCGGTTTGGCCACAGAAACCCGTAATGAGATAACCCGTTGGTAACGCTAGAAAAAAATGCCCGTGTAAAGGCAAGGCCTAGCCAAGGAATGGCAGAGCGAACAATGACACTATCGGGCAGAAACTAGAACTCCATGGCCGTTTGGTCTCAAATGCTCATGCTTCCGAGTCCCGTTGGGAATGCTTGCAGACTCATATCCTCCATGATGCATTGGTGTTCCCATCGGGGGATGCCTCCTTGCTGAGAGGTAAGCTTGCTACCTTGGTGGTGAGCGCCGGCTAACGGATACCTGTTGGCTATGGCACAGTCCCGATGATGCATTGGTCTCCCGCACGGAAAGGCGTAACTGGCTAATGGTCTTTGATTCCTAATGCCACGTTGCGTAGCCCAGGGGTTGCCTCCATGTTGAGGGAGAAGCTTGTCGCTTAGGCGGCGAGCGCCGGTTGATGGTTCTCCATTGGCTATGGCACTGTCCCTTGGGTTATTTTCCTCCATGATGCATTGGTGTCCCTTTCTGGGGATGCCTCCTTGCTGAGAGGTAAGCTCGTCGCCTTGGCGGTGAGCGCCGGCTGATGGATATCCGTTGGCTATGGCACAGTCCCGATGACGCATTGGTGTCCCCGCACGGAAAAGCGAAACTGGCTAATGGTCTTTGATTCCTAATGCCACGTTGCGTAGCCCAGGGGTTGCCTCCATGTCGAGGGAGAAGCTTGTTGCTTAGGCGGCGAGCGCCGGTTGATGGTTCTCCATTGGCTATGGCACTGTCCCTTGGGTAATTTTCCTCCATGATGCATTGGTGTCCCTTTCTGGGGATGCCTCCTTGCTGAGAGGTAAGCTCGTCGCCTTGGCGGTGAGCGCCGGCTGATGGATATCCGTTGGCTATGGCACAGTCCCGATGACGCATTGGTGTCCCCGCACGAAAAAGCGAAACTGGCTAATGGTCTTTGATTCCTAATGCCACGTTGCGTAGCCCAGGGGTTGCCTCCATGTCGAGGGAGAAGCTTGTTGCTTAGGCGACGAGCGCCGGTTGATGGTTCTCCGTTGGCTATGGCACTGTCCCTTGGGTAATTTTCCTCCATGATGCATTGGTGTCCCTTTCGGGGGATGCCTCCTTGCTGACAGGTAAGCTCGTTGCCTTGGCGGTGAGCGCCGGCTGATGGATGTCCGTTGGCTATGGCACAGTCCCGATGACGCATTGGTGTCCCCGCACGGAAAAGCGAAACTGGCTAATGGTCTTTGATTCCTAATGCCACGTTGCGTAGACCAGGGGTTGCCTCCATGTCGAGGGAGAAGCTTATCGCTTAGGCGGCGAACGCCGGTTGATGGTTCTCCATTGGCTATGGCACTGTCCCTTGTGTAATTTTCCTCCATGATGCATTGGTGTCCCTTTCGGGGGATGCCTCCTTCCTGAGAGGTAAGCTCGTCGCCTTGGCGGTGAGCGCCGGCTGATGGATATCCATTTGCTATGGCACAAGCTCGATGGATCTCATCCATTGGCAACGGCCCTGTCCCTTCGAAAAAACTATCTTAATGATGCATTGGTGTTGAAACCCTTAGGGGCGGGGACACTGTTGCGGAGAGGTAAGTTTGTTGATGCTTTTATGTGAAGCCAAAATGTTTTCTAAATTCATTGTTCATCATAAAATCAAAAAATGAATTTGCAAAAATCTTCCTTGATGACGCATTGGCGTGTCCTTCGGTGATTGCCTACATGCTGAGGGGTAAGAAAAAATATGTTTTAAAAATTCTTCCTCGACGATGCATTGGTGTTCATTTAGGGAATGCCTTCTTGCTGAGGGGTAAGCATGTCGTTTAGGCGTCATGCGCTGGCCGGTGGTCCTACATTGGCTATGGCAATGTCCCGTCGGAAAGCTTCCTTGATGATGCATTGGTGTTGTAACCCTTCGGGGAAGCCCCACCCTTGCGGAGAGGTAAGCTCGTTGCTGCTCGAAAATTCTTCCTCGATGATGCATTGGTGTTCCCTTTGGGGGATGCCTTCTTGTTGAGAGGTAAGCTCGTCGTCTATTTCAATGAGATGGGTGGCGAGCGCCGGCCGATTGATCTCTTCAATTGGCTACGGCAATGTCCCTTCGGTAATCTTCCTCCATGATGCATTGGTGTCCCTTTCGGGGGATGCCTCCTTGCTGAGAGGTAAGCTCGTCGCCTTGGCGGTGAGCGCCGGCTGATGGATATCCGTTGGCTATGGCACAATCCCGATGACGCATTGGTGTCCCCGCACGGAAAAGTGAAATTGGCTAATGGTCTTTGATTCCTAATGCCACGTTGCGTAGCCCAAGGGTTGCCTCCTTGTTGAGGGAGAAGCTTGTCGCTTTGGCGGCGAGCGCCGGTTGATGGTTCTCCATTGGCTATGGCACTGTCCCTTGGGTAATTTTCCTCCATGATGCATTGGTGTCCCTTTCGGGGGATGCCTCCTTGCTGAGAGGTAAGCTCGTTGCCTTGGCGGTGAGCGCCGGCTAATGGATATCCGTTGGCTATGGCACAATCCCGATGACGCATTGGTGTCCCCGCACGGAAAAGCGAAACTGGCTAATGGTCTTTGATTCCTAATGCCACGTTGCATAGCCCAGGGGTTGCCTCCTTGTTGAGGGAGAAGCTTGTCGCTTAGGCGGTGAGCGCCGGTTGATGGTTCTCCATTGGCTATGGCACTGTCCCTTGGGTAATTTTCCTCCATGATGCATTGGTGTCCCTTTTGGGGGATGCCTCCTTGCTGAGATGTAAGCTCGTCGCCTTGGCGGTGAGCGCCGGCTGATGGATATCCATTGGCAACGGCCCTGTCCCTTCGAAAAAGCTATCTTAATGATGCATTGGTGTTGAAACCCTTAGGGGCAAGGACACCGTTGCGGAGAGGTAAGTTCATTGACGCTTTTATGTGAAGCCAAATGTTTTCTAAATTCATTGTTCATCAAAAAATCAAAAAATGAATTTGCAAAAATCTTCCTTGATGACGCATTGGCGTTTCCTTCGATGATTGCCTACACGCTGAGGGGTAAGCAAAGTTATGTTTTAAAAATTCTTCCTCGACAATGCATTGGTGTTCATTTAGGCAATGCCTTCTTGCTGAGGGGTAAGCATGTCGTTTAGGCGTCATGCGCTGGCTGGTGGTCCTACATTGGCTATGGCAATGTCCTGTCGGAAAGCTTCCTCGATGATGCATTGGTGTTGTAACCCTTCGGGGAAGCCCCACCCTTGCGGAGAGGTAAGCTTGTTGCTGCTCGAAAATTCTTCCTCGATGAAGCATTGGTGTTCCCTTTGGGGGATGCCTTCTTGTTGAGAGGTAAGCTCGTCGTCTATTTCAATGAGATGGGTGACTAGCGCCGGCCGATTGATCTCTTCAATTGGTTACGGCAATGTCCCTTCGGTAATCTTCCTCCATGATGCATTGGTGTCCCTTTCGGGGGATGCCTCCTTGCTGAGAGGTAAGCTCGTCGCCTTGGCGGTGAGCGCCGGCTGATGGATATCCTTCGGCTATGGCACAGTCCCGTTGACGCATTGGTGTCCCCGCACGGAAAAGCGAAATTGGCTAATGGTCTTTGATTCCTAATGCCACGTTGCGTAGCCCAGGTGTTGCCTCCTTGTTGGGGGAGAAGCTTGTCGCTTAGGCGGCGAGCGCCGGTTTATGGTTCTCCATTGGCTATGGCACCGTCCCTTTGGTAAAGTTCCTCGATGATGAATTGGTGTGAATCCCTTGGGGGCAGTCCCACCCTTGCGCCAGGGGTAAGCTTGTTGCGTTTGTATAAATTCTTGCCTAATGTTGTGTCCCTTGTGAATTCATGCTAAACGGTGCTTGGCTTGCTACTCTTGGCTCTTTGCTTTTCGTAGGGCAAGTTTGTCCTTTGAGGTGCAATTGGTCGGAGTAGTGGGTGCATAGTGTACGTAATGGCGTGTGGGTTGTAGTTGATTTTGTCGGGATTGGATATTTCTTTGCTTGTGCAGTGAAGTCCATCTCGTACAGTGCTCTTCAATAATATGCATGAGAAGTAAATGCTCCTTGTGAAATCATGGGTTCCTGTGTCACATACCCAATGCGATGGAATTGGATCGTAAAAGTCCCTCTTCTCTCTTTGCACCACCTTTGGTGGAGGTGAGCCTCAAAGTGCTGCTCGTGTTTCATGCAAATTGCGCATTCATTGTGCGGTCATCATGGCCAATAGTTGCGACTCGTATTCTCGGATGCTGAAACTTATGTGGGTATACATCTTGCGATTGTTATTTACCCAAAAAGCGTTCGTCGCTTGTTGCGGATGATTGCTGTGCTCGCCCTTGCCTCTTTGATTTGTTCAATGGGCATGGGAGGTGCCAGCGTCGCAAAAGGAATGCTACCTGGTTGATCCTGCCAGTAGTCATATGCTTGTCTCAAAGATTAAGCCATGCATGTGTAAGTATGAACTAATTCAGACTGTGAAACTGCGAATGGCTCATTAAATCAGTTATAGTTTGTTTGATGGTATCTTCTACTCGGATAACCGTAGTAATTCTAGAGCTAATACGTGCAACAAACCCCGACTTCTGGAAGGGATGCATTTATTAGATAAAAGGTCAACGCGGGCTTTGCCTGTTGCTCTGATGATTCATGATAACTCGGCGGATCGCACGGCCTTCGTGCCGGCGACGCATCATTCAAATTTCTGCCCTATCAACTTTCGATGGTAGGATAGTGGCCTACTGTTAGCACCTTGATTTCCAAGGCTTGCTAAGCTTGGCTAGTGGTGGAACCTTGCACCCTAGCCAACCGGTGGAAACTAAGGCATGAGGCAGGCATGTCCTTTCAAGGTGACCCGATGGTGTCGGTTGGTGTCGGCACTAGTCCGTTAGGCAAGTGGCAGCTGGGATGCAAGTGATAGCCCGATGATCATTGGGGCATGGATGCTAAACGGGAAGCTAGCTTGTGGGACAATGCAATCAGAAAACGGCTAAGTATTTGGAACTGGGTTGGATCACGAAATTGGCCAGGCAGACTTGAGTTGGCTCGGGCAAAACGGTTATTGACGGTTACTACATTCTGCACATGTTGCTGGCAGGCAGGGACAGGTGTCCCCAGCAGAATCGGGCAGTTAGTAGCAGTTATTGCCAGGCAGTTTTATTTTCCTATGTGCTGGCAGCTTGTGGCTGTGCCAGCACAACCCTAGGGCAGTTGGGGGTGTCAACTGCAGATCATGGGGTCACCCCATGATCCCATTTCACTTAGTGGCCACGTTTTATTGATTGTAGCCTTATAAAGGCACTGCATTTTCGAGTCTAAGGCAGGGGGATGTTCTGTCTAGTACTCTAAGTGTTTTCCTTGTATTGTCGGTGCAATAAAAGGTTGGGAACGGGTTCCTGTAAACGGTGTGCGTGCTAGACTTCATTCAAACTCGTGTGTGTGCGTTTTACTGTGGGCTGAGACCAAGTCTTGCTGGGAAACTTGGTGCCATCACGGGCAGAATCTTTAGGCGAAATTCAGCCCCCGTGACAGTTGGTATCAGAGCCAGGTTGGAGTTATGGCTGCGAATGCGGCTCTGGATGCAGTTCGGGAACGTGTTAAACAGTTGGAAGATCTCGTGGGTATTGATGATTCTGATGAGGGCGTTACCTTGGTTGATCGATTGGAAGTTGTGTTGGCTTCGGTTCAATCTCAGAAAACCGAACACGAAGCACACGTTGCTCAGACGGAAACCAGGTTTACAGAAGTGTTGAATGATATGACCAAACTCTCGGATGTCATGAAGGAAAGAGTTTCCAACTTGGAGTCGGAATTGCTGGTGGTAAAGAGGGCCTTTCTTGGCCGCCCCGAAAGTTTCGATGCTCGTGTTAGCATGAAAGTTCCTGAACCAAAGGCTTTCGGTGGTGCCCGAAATGCCAAAGAGTTAGAGAACTTCCTCTGGGATATGGAGCAGTACTTCTCTGCTGCTCGTGTTCCAGTGGGAGATCGGGTGACGATAACTACTATGTATCTCGCTGGAGACGCTAAGCTCTGGTGGAGAACTCGATCTGAGGATGATGTCCGTCCAAAGATTGAGACGTGGGAGTCCCTAAAGAAGGAATTGAAGGATCAGTTCTTGCCTTGCAATTCTTCATGGCTTGCAAGGGAGTCGCTGAAACGATTGAAGCACACTGGTACGGTGCGAGATTATGTGAAGGAATTTAGTTCGTTGATGCTTGACATCAAGAACATGTCGGAAGAGGACAAGCTGTTCAACTTTATGTCGGGTCTGCAGAGTTGGGCTCAGTTGGAGCTTCGAAGGTTGGGAATCAAAGACTTGCCGATGGCTGTTGCTGCTGCCGACGGCTTGGCCGACTTCAAACTGATGGGTAAATCCAATGCTTCTGAATCTAGCGGTTCGAAATCGAAAACTAAGAACAAGAAGGATGGTGAAAAGAAGTCTGGTTCAAAGAAATGGGAGAAGCCCCAGAAGTCGAAGCCGACGGGTGACAATAAATCGCAGGACAAGGGGAATTCCAATTCTGGTTGCTTTATTTGTAGCGGGCCACATCGGGCAAAGGATTGCCCAAAACGTGAGAAGCTGAATGCTATTTGCGTTGATGAAGCCAAGGGGGCAGATTCTGACTCGGATGGTCATGTTCGAGTCAACCCGTTGCAGTTACTGAATGTTATTCATGCAGACAAGGCCCCGGCCTCGCAGAGATCAGGTTTGATGTACGTTAAAGTGTCGCTTTGTAATACTGATGTGTTGGCAATGGTCGATACAGGAGCCACACACAATTTCGTTTCAGAACAGTTGGTAAATTCGCTCGGCCTTAAAGTTGTCAAAAGTTCCAGTCGGATTAAGACGGTCAATTCCACTGCACAAACTGTGCACGGATCAACCAGTGATGTTCAAATGAAGGTTGGTGACTGGAACGGGCGGGTGGACTTGATGGTGGTCCCACTTGATGACTTTGAACTTATTCTTGGGAATGATTTCTTTGTGGCTGCTAAAGTGGCTTTGATGCCACATCTCGGTGGGATATTTATTGCTGATGAGAAACAACCTTGCTTTGTGCCCCGGTGTTCCAAGGCAGAAAAGGCCAAGCGGGCAAGAGAAGATACGGGTGGTTGGCTGTCGGCAATACAAGTACAGAATGGGCTGAAGAAGGGTGAAATGACTTACCTTGCAGCACTGGTTGAGATTAAACCAGACGTGAAGGTTGAAGTCCCGGACGAGGTGGCAATCTTGCTAAAGGGTTTTGCTGATGTGATGCCTCCAGAATTGCCTAAGTCTCTCCCTCCTCGGCGGGCTACGGATCATAAGATTGAGTTACTTCCAGGCGCTAAGCCTCCGGCTAAGGCCCCTTATCGGATGTCTCCGTTAGAGCTTGCGGAATTGAGGAAGCAGTTAACGGAACTGCTTGATGCTGGCTTGGTTCAACCCTCAAAGGCTCCTTACGGTGCCCCGGTTCTGTTCCAAAAGAAGCAGGATGGTTCATTACGGATGTGTGTTGACTATCGGGCACTAAACAAGGTTACAGTGAAGAACAAGTATCCAGTCCCGTTGGTGACCGATCTCTTTGATCGGCTATGCAAAGCCTCCTATTTCACGAAGTTGGATCTCAGATCGGGCTATTGGCAAGTCCGTGTGGCAGAAGGGGATGAGGCAAAGACCACATGCGTAACTCGGTATGGTTCTTTTGAATTTTTAGTTATGCCATTTGGTCTTACGAATGCTCCTGCGACGTTTTGTAACTTGATGAACGATGTTTTCTATGATTGTGTCGATGATTTTGTAGTTGTGTACTTAGATGACATTGTTATCTATAGTGAGTCCTTGGAGGACCATTTGTCCCATCTTAGTGACGTGCTGTCCAGGCTTAGGAAGCACGAATTGTATGTAAAAATGGAGAAGTGTGAGTTCGCCCAACAGGAAATCAAATTCCTCGGGCATGTAATTAGCAAAGGCCATGTAAAAATGGATAGACGGAAGGTTCAGGCCATTTTGGACTGGCCGCCGCCTACCAAAGTGTCGGAATTACGATCTTTTCTTGGATTAGCTAACTATTACAGGAAGTTCATCCACAACTATTCAAAGATGGCGGCCCCTTTGACAGAGTTGTTGAAGAAAGATCAGACTTGGCAGTGGGAAGCTGGCTGCCAAGAGGCCTTTGAAAAGCTCAAGGTTGCTGTGGCAAGCGAGCCGGTGCTGCGGCTGCCCGACTTTGAGTTGCCTTTCGAAGTGCACACGGATGCCTCAGACAAAGCAATTGGCGGGGTACTCGTGCAAGAGGGCCATCCTGTTGCCTTTGAAAGCCGGAAGCTTAATGATGCAGAGAAGAGATATTCCGCTCATGAGAAGGAAATGACGGCTGTGGTACATTGCCTTCAAACCTGGCGAGTTTACTTGCTGGGTACGAAATTCTTGGTATTGACGGACAATGTGGCGAATACTTTCTTCAAAGTGCAGAAGAAATTATCGCCAAGGCAGGCTCGCTGGCAAGAATACCTTGAAGAGTATGATTTTGAGTGGAAGCACAAACCTGGTCGGCATAACCAGGTTGCCGATGCTTTAAGCCGCAAGGAAGTGCTGGGGTACATTGCTGCTATCTCTCAAGTTGCATCAGGCTTTGTGGACAGGATCCGGGTAAATGCTGGAAATGATTCTGAGTATCAAAAGCTGGCACAACAGGTCAAAGACGGAACTGTTCGCAGGTATTGGTTGGAAGACAATCTGCTCCATGCCAAAGGAGACAGATTATATGTCCCTGTTCTTGGGGGCTTGAGGCAAGAGTTGCTTAGAGAAACCCACGATCCACAGTGGGCTGGCCATCCGGGAAGGCAGCGCATGTTGGCTTTGTTGTCGCGCTCTTATTATTGGCCAAAGATGGAGGACGACGTGGAAGCCTATGTCAAAACCTGTTTGGTTTGCCAACAGGATAAGACGGAGCGAAGGAAAGAGGCAGGCTTGTTGCAGCCCTTATCCATTCCAGAGAAGCCTTGGGTTTGTATCTCTATGGACTTCATTTCTGGGTTGCCGAAAGTTGATGGTATGCGTTCAATTATGGTTGTTGTTGATCGTTTCTCTAAGTATGCTGTTTTTATCCCTGCGCCACATAAATGTCCCGCTGATGTTGCTGCTGACTTGTTTTATAAGTATG
>NC_080567.1:1200000-1205000 GCF_030253575.1 Rhododendron vialii
CGGCAACCAAGCTGTCGGGTAATGCTGGCTATCGGCTAAAAAGTTGCTGGGTGATGGCAACCAAGCTGTCGGGTAATGCTGGGTATCGGCAACAAAAACCAAGATGTCGGGTAACGCCGGGTAACGGCTAAGAAGTTGCTAGGCAACGGCAAGCAAGTTGCTGGGTAACGGCTAAAAAGTTGCTGGGTAACGGCTAAAAATTTGCTGGGTACCGGCTAAAAAGTAGCTTGTCGCCGGGCAAATCAATGCAAGCACCAATATGTTCTTGTCGAAACGCCCCAAAAACTCTTGTTTAGTCGCCATCTTTTGGGACTTTCGCAATGTTAGTTTTTAATCTTTTTTAATTTTTATTTTTAGACGTTTTTAAGTCTTAATTTAAACATTTTCTATTATAGATGCCTCATTTTTCAACCCAACATATTTACATAATTATTGTGTAGCTTGTTTATAATTTTTCGTGATTTTTTCTTACTTTTTTTGTATTTTTTTGTATTTTTTATCATTTTTATCTATTTATTTTTTGTTTAATTAATATAAAATTATCCTTTTGGCAAAAAATTTTGAATTTTTTGGAGGAGTTGCTTCATATTTTTGTGAAGATGTCCCAATTCAAAGTTTATGAAAAAAAGTTGTGATGCTCAAAAAAACCCCTATTGCTTCAGTTCGGACACATTGATGTTCCTTCCTGCCACAAGGGCAAAGGCTAATTTTAGTACTATAGGGGGGGGTGGTGTCCCTCCCTTGGGGAAGCCGAGGCCACCCGATGCCGGGTGCCAAGGCACGTTGCTATCGAGACCACCCGGGCAAATCTTGGCCATTTGGCCTCGGTTACTCGAGAAAACACTACCTGTCGGTAATGCACGGAAAAAGACCGAAATGCCCCTGAATCGAAATGCTATTTTAAGTCGTCCCGCAAGGCAATGCACAGCTCTATCAAGCAGAGCAGGACTCTATCGGGCAATTCTTGGCCATTTGGCCTTGGTTACCCCTGGAAGCACTACACGTGGGTAATGCTCGGAAAAAAGACCAAAATACCCCGGAGGCAAAATGTTATTTTTACCCGTCCCGTGGGGCAAAGCATGACTCTATCGGGCAAATGTTGGCGGTTTGGCAAAAGAAACCTGTAATGAGATGACCCGTTGGTAACGCTAGAAAAAAATGCCCGTGTAAAGGCAAGGCCTAGCCAAGGAATGGCAGAGCGAACAATGACACTATCGGGCAGAAACTAGAACTCCATGGCCGTTTGGTCTCAAATGCTCATGCTTCCGAGTCCCGTTGGGAATGCTTGCAGACTCACATCCTCCATGATGCATTGGTGTTCCCATCGGGGGATGCCTCCTTGCTGAGAGGTAAGCTTGCTACCTTGGTGGTGAGCGCCGGCTAACGGATACCTGTTGGCTATGGCACAGTCCCGATAATGCATTGGTCTCCCCGCACGGAAAAGCGTAACTGGCTAATGGTCTTTGATTCCTAATGCCACGTTGCGTAGCCCAGGGGTTGCCTCCTTGTTGAGGGAGAAGCTTGTCGCTTAGGCGGCGAGCGCCGGTTGATGGTTCTCCATTGGCTATGGCACTGTCCCTTGGGTTATTTTCCTCCATGATGCATTGGTGTCCCTTTCGGGGGATGCCTCCTTGCTGAGAGGTAAGCTCGTCGCCTTGGCGGTGAGCGCCGGCTGATGGATATCCGTTGGCTAGGGCACAGTCCCGATGACGCATTGGTGTCCCCGCACGGAAAAGCGAAACTGGCTAATGGTCTTTGATTCCTAATGCCACGTTGCGTAGCCCAGGGGTTGCCTCCATGTCGAGGGAGAAGCTTGTTGCTTAGGCGGCGAGCGCCGGTTGATGGTTCTCCATTGGCTATGGCACTGTCCCTTGGGTAATTTTCCTCCATGATGCATTGGTGTCCCTTTCTGGGGATGCCTCCTTGCTGAGAGGTAAGCTCATCGCCTTGGCGGTGAGCGCCGGCTGATGGATATCCGTTGGCTATGGCACAGTCCCGATGACGCATTGGTGTCCCCGCACGGAAAAGCGAAACTGGCTAATGGTCTTTGATTCCTAATGCCACGTTGCGTAGCCCAGGGGTTGCCTCCATGTCGAGGGAGAAGCTTGTTGCTTAGGCGGCGAGCGCCGGTTGATGGTTCTCCATTGGCTATGGCACTGTCCCTTGGGTAATTTTCCTCCATGATGCATTGGTGTCCCTTTCTGGGGATGCCTCCTTGCTGAGAGGTAAGCTCGTCGCCTTGGCGGTGAGCGCCGGCTGATGGATATCCGTTGGCTATGGCACAGTCCCGATGACGCATTGGTGTCCCCGCACAGAAAAGCGAAACTGGCTAATGGTCTTTGATTCCTAATGCCACGTTGTGTAGCCCAGGGGTTGCCTCCATGTCGAGGGAGAAGCTTGTTGCTTAGGCGACGAGCGCCGGTTGATGGTTCTCTGTTGGCTATGGCACTGTCCCTTGGGTAATTTTCCTCCATGATGCATTGGTGTCCCTTTCGGGGGATGCCTCCTTGCTGAGAGGTAAGCTCGTTGCCTTGGCGGTGAGCGCCGGCTGATGGATGTCCGTTGGCTATGGCACAGTCCCGATGACGTATTGGTGTCCCCGCACGGAAAAGCGAAACTGGCTAATGGTCTTTGATTCCTAATGCCACGTTGCGTAGCCCAGGGGTTGCCTCCATGTCGAGGGAGAAGCTTGTCGCTTAGGCGGTGAGCGCCGGTTGATGGTTCTCCATTGGCTATGGCACTGTCCCTTGTGTAATTTTCCTCCATGATGCATTGGTGTCCCTTTCGGGGGATGCCTCCTTCCTGAGAGGTAAGCTCGTCGCCTTGGCGGTGAGCGCCGGCTGATGGATATCCATTGGCAACGGCCCTGTCCCTTCGAAAAAGCTATCTTAATGATGCATTGGTGTTGAAACCCTTAGGGGCAAGGACACCGTTGCGGAGAGGTAAGTTCATTGACGCTTTTATGTGAAGCCAAATGTTTTCTAAATTCATTGTTCATCAAAAAATCAAAAAATGAATTTGCAAAAATCTTCCTTGATGACGCATTGACGTTTCCTTCGATGATTGCCTACATGCTGAGGGGTAAGCAAAGTTATGTTTTAAAAATTCTTCCTCGACGATGCATTGGTGTTCATTTAGGGAATGCCTTCTTGCTGAGGGGTAAGCATGTCGTTTAGGCGTCATGCGCTGGCTGGTGGTCCTACATTGGCTATGGCAATGTCCTGTCGGAAAGCTTCCTCGATGATGCATTGGTGTTGTAACCCTTCGGGGAAGCCCCACCCTTGCGGAGAGGTAAGCTTGTTGCTGCTCGAAAATTCTTCCTCGATGAAGCATTGGTGTTCCCTTTGGGGGATGCCTTCTTGTTGAGAGGTAAGCTCGTCGTCTATTTCAATGAGATGGGTGACTAGCGCCGGCCGATTGATCTCTTCAATTGGTTACGGCAATGTCCCTTCGGTAATCTTCCTCCATGATGCATTGGTGTCCCTTTCGGGGGATGCCTCCTTGCTGAGAGGTAAGCTCGTCGCCTTGGCGGTGAGCGCCGGCTGATGGATATCCGTTGGCTATGGCACAATCCCGATGACGCATTGGTGTCCCCGCACGGAAAAGCGAAACTGGCTAATGGTCTTTGATTCCTAATGCCACGTTGCGTAGCCCAGGGGTTGCCTCCATGTCGAGGGAGAAGCTTGTTGCTTAGGCGGCGAGCGCCGGTTGATGGTTCTCCATTGGCTATGGCACTGTCCCTTGGGTAATTTTCCTCCATGATGCATTGGTGTCCCTTTCTGGGGATGCCTCCTTGCTGAGAGGTAAGCTCATCGCCTTGGCGGTGAGCGCCGGCTGATGGATATCCGTTGGCTATGGCACAGTCCCGATGACGCATTGGTGTCCCCGCACGGAAAAGCGAAACTGGCTAATGGTCTTTGATTCCTAATGCCACGTTGCGTAGCCCAGGGGTTGCCTCCATGTCGAGGGAGAAGCTTGTTGCTTAGGCGGCGAGCGCCGGTTGATGGTTCTCCATTGGCTATGGCACTGTCCCTTGGGTAATTTTCCTCCATGATGCATTGGTGTCCCTTTCTGGGGATGCCTCCTTGCTGAGAGGTAAGCTCGTCGCCTTGGCGGTGAGCGCCGGCTGATGGATATCCGTTGGCTATGGCACAGTCCCGATGACGCATTGGTGTCCCCGCACAGAAAAGCGAAACTGGCTAATGGTCTTTGATTCCTAATGCCACGTTGTGTAGCCCAGGGGTTGCCTCCATGTCGAGGGAGAAGCTTGTTGCTTAGGCGACGAGCGCCGGTTGATGGTTCTCTGTTGGCTATGGCACTGTCCCTTGGGTAATTTTCCTCCATGATGCATTGGTGTCCCTTTCGGGGGATGCCTCCTTGCTGAGAGGTAAGCTCGTTGCCTTGGCGGTGAGCGCCGGCTGATGGATGTCCGTTGGCTATGGCACAGTCCCGATGACGTATTGGTGTCCCCGCACGGAAAAGCGAAACTGGCTAATGGTCTTTGATTCCTAATGCCACGTTGCGTAGCCCAGGGGTTGCCTCCATGTCGAGGGAGAAGCTTGTCGCTTAGGCGGTGAGCGCCGGTTGATGGTTCTCCATTGGCTATGGCACTGTCCCTTGTGTAATTTTCCTCCATGATGCATTGGTGTCCCTTTCGGGGGATGCCTCCTTCCTGAGAGGTAAGCTCGTCGCCTTGGCGGTGAGCGCCGGCTGATGGATATCCATTGGCAACGGCCCTGTCCCTTCGAAAAAGCTATCTTAATGATGCATTGGTGTTGAAACCCTTAGGGGCAAGGACACCGTTGCGGAGAGGTAAGTTCATTGACGCTTTTATGTGAAGCCAAATGTTTTCTAAATTCATTGTTCATCAAAAAATCAAAAAATGAATTTGCAAAAATCTTCCTTGATGACGCATTGACGTTTCCTTCGATGATTGCCTACATGCTGAGGGGTAAGCAAAGTTATGTTTTAAAAATTCTTCCTCGACGATGCATTGGTGT
>NC_080567.1:1215000-1220000 GCF_030253575.1 Rhododendron vialii
TCCTTCCTGCCATAAGGGCAAAGGCTAATTTTACTACTATAGGGGGGGGTGGTGTCCCTCCCTTGGGGAAGCCGTGGCCACCCGACGCCGGGTGCCAAGGCACGTTGCTATCGAGACCACCCGGGCAATTCTTGGCCATTTGGCCTCGGTTACTCGAGAAAACACTACCCGTCGGTAATGCCCGAAAAAAAGACCGAAATGCCCCTGAATCGAAATGCTATTTTAAGCCATCCCGAAAGGCAAAGCACGGCTCTATCGGGCAGAGCAGGACTCTATCGGGCAGTTGCTGGCCGTTTGGCCTCGGATACCCCTCGAATCACATCCCGTCGGTAATGCTCGGAAGAAAAGGCCGAAATTCTCATGAAACGGCATGCTCTTTTAGCCGAGACGCGACTCTATCGAGCAAAAACTAGATTTCCTCTGCCTCGTTGCCTCGCTTTCTCAAGAGAACCCGATCCATCAGTTATGCTCGGAAAGAGCACCGAAAGGCCCTTGAAACGGGATGCTAATATAACCGGGTTCGGCAAAGGCGAAACTAGATTTTCTTTGCCGTTTGGGCTAGGCTGTAGCAGTCGTTATCGTCCACCGCCTAGCCGTCCAAGTGTTTCCATGTGTCTCCAATGCCATAATGCCATAGTGCCACCCCGTGACGCGCCCGCCCGCTTGGGTCTTTGATATATAGCATGTTTAGAATTTTTTTTCTAAATATTCTTATATCAAAGACCCACGCGCGCGCGCGCGGCACGGCACTTAGGCACTTAGGCACTTTGGAACTTGGACACTTGGAAACACTGGGAAACACTTGGGCAAACACTTGGGCGTATGCCACGACGACGGTCTAGACAAGGCATCGGGAATCGCACATGAATGTAGGCAACAACAGTTGACTGTTCTAGCCAAGGCATGGCAAGTTGGCTCACCGGGTAACGGCTAAAAAGTTGCTGGGTATCGGCTAAAATGTTGCTGGGTAACGGCAACCAAGCTGTCGGGTAATGCTGGGTATCGGCTAAAAAGTTGCTGGGTATCGGCTAAAATGTTGCTGGGTAACGGCAACCAAGCTGTCGGGTAATGCTGGCTATCGGCTAAAAAGTTGCTGGGTATCAGCTAAAATGTTGCTGGGTAACGGCAACCAAGCTGTCGGGTAATGCTAGGTATCGGCTAAAAAGTTGCTGGGTATCGGCTAAAATGTTGCTGGGTAACGGCAACCAAGCTGTCGGGTAATGCTGGCTATCGGCTAAAAAGTTGCTGGGTGATGGCAACCAAGCTGTCGGGTAATGCTGGGTATCGGCAACAAAAACCAAGCTGTCGGGTAACGCTGGGTAACGGCTAAGAAGTTGCTAGGCAACGGCAAGCAAGTTGCTGGGTAACGGCTAAAAAGTTGCTGGGTAACGGCTAAAAATTTGCTGGGTACCGGCTAAAAAGTAGCTTGTCGCCGGGCAAATCAATGCAAGCACCAATATGTTCTTGTCGAAACGCCCTAAAAACTCTTGTTTAGTCGCCATCTTTTGGGACTTTCGCAATGTTAGTTTTAAATCTTTTTTAATTTTTATTTTTAGACGTTTTTAAGTCTTAATTTAAACATTTTCTATTATAGATGCCTCATTTTTCAACCCAATATATTTACCTAATTATTGTGTAGCTTGTTTATAATTTTTTGTGATTTTTTCTTACTTTTTTTGTATTTTTTTTGTATTTTTTATGATTTTTATCTATTTATTTTTTGTTTAATTAATGTAAAATTATCCTTTTGGCAAAAAATTCTGAATTTTTTGGAGGAGTTGCTTCATATTTTTGTGAAGATGTCCCAATTCAAAGTTTATGAAAAAAAGTTGTGATGCTCAAAAAAACCCCTATTGCTTCAGTTCGGACACATTGATGTTCCTTCCTGCCACAAGGGCAAAGGCTAATTTTACTACTATAGGGGGGGGGTGGTGGGGTGGTGTCCCTCCCTTGGGGAAGCCGAGGCCACCCGATGCCGGGTGCCAAGGCACGTTGCTATCGAGACCACCCGGGCAAATCTTGGCCATTTGGCCTCGGTTACTCGAGAAAACACTACCCGTCGGTAATGCACGGAAAAAAGACCGAAATGCCCCTGAATCGAAATGCTATTTTAAGGCGTCCCGCAAGGCAATGCACAGCTCTATCGAGCAGAGCAGGACTCTATCGGGCAATTCTTGGCCATTTGGCCTTGGTTACCCCTGGAAGCACTACACGTGGGTAATGCTCGGAAAAAAGACCGAAATACCCCGGAGGCAAAATGTTATTTTTACCCGTCCCGTGGGGCAAAGCATGACTCTACCGGGCAAATGTTGGCGGTTTGGCCACAGAAACCGGTAAAGAGATGACCCGTTGGTAACGCTAGAAAAAAATGCCCGTGTAAAGGCAAGGCCTAGCCAAGGAATGGCAGAGCAAACAATGACACTATCGGGCAGAAACTAGAACTCCATGGCCGTTTGGTCTCAAATGCTCATGCTTCCGAGTCCCGTTGGGAATGCTTGCAGACTCACGTCCTCCATGATGCATTGGTGTTCCCATCGGGGGATGCCTCCTTGCTGAGAGGTAAGCTTGCTACCTTGGTGGTGAGCGCCGGCTAACGGATACCTGTTGGCTATGGCACAGTCCCGATGATGCATTGGTGTCCCCGCACGGAAAAGCGTAACTGGCTAATGGTCTTTGATTCCTAATGCCACGTTGCGTAGCCCAGGGGTTGCCTCCTTGTTGAGGGAGAAGCTTGTCGTTTAGGCGGCGAGCGCCGGTTGATGGTTCTCCATTGGCTATGGCACTGTCCCTTGGGTTATTTTCCTCCATGATGCATTGGTGTCCCTTTCGGGGGATGCCTCCTTGCTGAGAGGTAAGTTCGTCGCCTTGGCGATGAGCGCCGGCTGATGGATATCCGTTGGCTATGGCACAGTCCCGATGACGCATTGGTGTCCCCGCACGGAAAAGCGAAACTGGCTAATGGTCTTTGATTCCTAATGCCACGTTGCGTAGCCCAGGGGTTGCCTCCATGTCGAGGGAGAAGCTTGTCGCTTAGGCGGCGCGCGCCGATTGATGGTTCTCCATTGGCTATGGCACTGTCCCTTGGGTAATTTTCCTCCATGATGCATTGGTGTCCCTTTCGGGGGATGCCTCCTTGCTGAGAGGTAAGCTTGTCGCCTTGGCGGTGAGCGCCGGCTGATGGATATCCATTTGCTATGGCACAAGCCCTATGGATCTCATCCATTGGCAACGGCCCAGGCCCTTCGAAAAAACTATCTTAATGATGCATTGGTGGTGAAACCCTTAGGGGCAGGGACACCGTTGCGGAGAGGTAAGTTTGTTGATGCTTTTATGTGAAGCCAAAATGTTTTCTAAATTCATTGTTCATCAAAAAATAAAAAAATGAATTTGAAAAAATCCTCCTTGATGATGCATTGGCGTGTCCTTCGGTGATTGCCTACATGCTGAGGGGTAAGCAAAGTTATGTTTTAAAAATTCTTCCCCGATGATGCATTGGTGTTCATTTAGGGAATGCCTTCTTGCTGAGGGGTAAGCATGTCGTTTAGGCGTCATGCGCTGGCCGGTGGTCCTACATTGGCTATGGCAATGTCCCGTCGGAAAGCTTCCTTGATGATGCATTGGTGTTGTAACCCTTCGGGGAAGCCCCACCCTTGCGGAGAGGTAAGCTCGTTGCTGCTCGAAAATTCTTCCTCGATGACGCATTGGTGTTCCCTTTGGGGGATGCCTTCTTGTTGAGAGGTAAGCTCGTCGTCTATTTCAATGAGATGGGTGGGGAGCGCCGGCCGATTGATCTTTTCAACTGGCTACGGCAATGTCCCTTAGGTAATCTTCCTCCATGATGCATTGGTGTCCTTTTTGGGGGATGCCTCCTTGCTGAGAGGTAAACTCGTCGCCTTGGCGGTGAGCGCCGGCTGATGGATATCCGTTGGCTATGGCACAATCCCGATGACGCATTGGTCTCCCCCGCACGGAAAAGCGAAACTGGCTAATGGTCTTTGATTCCTAATGCTACGTTGCGTAGCCCAGGGGTTGCCTCCTTGTTGAGGGATAAGCTTGTCGCTTTGGCGGCGAGCGCCGGTTGATGGTTCTCCATTGGCTATGGCACTGTCCCTTGGGTAATTTTCCTCCATGATGCATTGGTGTCCCTTTCGGGGGATGCCTCCTTGCTGAGAGGTAAGCTCGTCGCCTTGGCGGTGAGCGCCGGCTGATGGATATCCGTTGGCTATGGCACAATGCCGATGACGCATTGGTGTCCCCGCACGGAAAAGTGAAACTGGCTAATGGTCTTTGATTCCTAATGCCACGTTGCGTAGCCCAGGGGTTGCCTCCTTGTTGAGGGATAAGCTTGTCGCTTTGGCGGCGAGCGCCGGTTGATGGTTCTCCATTGGCTATGGCACTGTCCCTTGGGTAATTTTCCTCCATGATGCATTGGTGTCCCTTTCGGGGGATGCCTCCTTGCTGAGAGGTAAGCCCGTCGCCTTGGCGGTGAGCGCCGGCTGATGGATATCCGTTGGCTATGGCACAATCCCGATGACGCATTGGTGTCCCCGCACGGAAAAGCGAAACTGGCTAATGGTCTTTGATTCCTAATGCCACGTTGCGTAGCCCAGGGGTTGCCTCCTTGTTGAGGGAGAATCTTGTTGCTTAGGCGGTGAGCGCCGGTCGATGGTTCTCCATTGGCTATGGCAGTGTCCCTTGGGTAATTTTCCTCCATGATGCATTGGTGTCCCTTCCGGGGGATGCCTCCTTGCTGAGAGGTAAGCTCGTCGCCTTGGCGGTGAGCGCCGGCCGATGGATATCCATTGGCAACGGCCCTGTCCCTTCGAAAAAACTATCTTAATGATGCATTGGTGTAGAAACCCTTAGGGGCAGGGACACCGTTGCGGAGAGGTAAGTTTGTTGATGCTTTTATGTGAAGCCAAATGTTTTCTAAATTCATTGTTCATCAAAAAATCAAAAAACGAATTTTCAAAAATCTTCCTTGATGACGCATTGGCGTT
>NC_080567.1:1230000-1240000 GCF_030253575.1 Rhododendron vialii
GGAAGCCGTGGCCACCCGACGCCGGGTGCCAAGGCACGTTGCTATCGAGACCACCCGGGCAATTCTTGGCCATTTGGCCTCGGTTACTCGAGAAAACACTACCTGTCGGTAATGCACGGAAAAAAGACCGAAATGCCCCTGAATCGAAATGCTATTTTAAGTCGTCCCGCAAGGCAATGCACAGCTCTATCGAGCAGAGCAGGACTCTATCGGGCAATTCTTGGCCATTTGGCCTTGGTTACCCCTGGAAGCACTACACGTGGGTAATGCTCGGAAAAAAGACCGAAATACCCCGGAGGCAAAATGTTATTTTTACCCGTCCCGTGGGGCAAAGCATGACTCTATCGGGCAAATGTTGGCGGTTTGGCCACAGAAACCCGTAAAGAGATGACCCGTTGGTAACGCTAGAAAAAAATGCCCGTGTAAAGGCAAGGCCTAGCCAAGGAATGGCAGAGCAAACAATGACACTTTCGGGCAGAAACTAGAACTCCATGGCCGTTTGGTCTCATATGCTCATGCTTCCGAGTCCCGTTGGGAATGCTTGCAGACTCACGTCCTCCATGATGCATTGGTGTTCCCATCGGGGGATGCCTCCTTGCTGAGAGGTAAGCTTGCTACCTTGGTGGTGAGCGCCTGCTAACGGATACCTGTTGGCTATGGCACAGTCCCGATGATGCATTGGTGTCCCCGCACGGAAAAGCGTAACTGGCTAATGGTCTTTGATTCCTAATGCCACGTTGCGTAGCCCAGGGGTTGCCTCCTTGTTGAGGGAGAAGCTTGTTGCTTAGGCGGCGAGCGCCGGTTGATGGTTCTCCATTGGCTATGGCACTGTCCCTTAGGTTATTTTCCTCCATGATGCATTGGTGTCCCTTTCGGGGGATGCCTCCTTGCTGAGAGGTAAGCTCGTCGCCTTGGCGGTGAGCGCCGGCTGATGGATATCCGTTGGCTATGGCACAGTCCCGATGACGCATTGGTGTCCCCGCACGGAAAAGCGAAACTGGCTAATGGTCTTTGATTCCTAATGCCACGTTGCGTAGCCCAGGGGTTGCCTCCATGTCGAGGGAGAAGATTGTCGCTTAGGCGGCGAGCGCCGGTTGATGGTTCTCCATTGGCTATGGCACTGTCCCTTGGGTAATTTTCCTCCATGATGCATTGGTGTCCCTTTCGGGGGATGACTCCTTGCTGAGAGGTAAGCTTGTCGCCTTGGCGGTGAGTGCCGGCTGATGGATATCCGTTGGCTATGGCACAGTCCCGATGACGCATTGGTGTCCCCGCACGGAAAAGCGAAACTAGCTAATGGTCTTTGATTCCAAATGCCACGTTGCGTAGCCCAGGGGATGCCTCCATGTCGAGGGAGAAGCTTGTCGCTTAGGCGGCGAGCGCCGATTGATGGTTCTCCATTGGCTATGGCACTGTCCCTTGGGTAATTTTCCTCCATGATGCATTGGTGTCCCTTTCGGGGGATACCTCCTTGCTGAGAGGTAGGCTCGTCGCCTTGGCGGTGAGCGCCGGCTGATGGATATCCGTTGGCTATGGCACAATCCCGATGACGCATTGGTGTCCCCGCACGGAAAAGCGAAACTGGCTAATGGTCTTTGATTCCTAATGCCACGTTGCGTAGCCCAGGGGTTGCCTCCATGTCGAGGGAGAAGCTTGTCGCTTAGGCGGCGAGCGCCGGTTGATGGTTCTCCATTGGCTATGGCACTGTCCCTTGGGTAATTTTCCTCCATGATGCATTGGTGTCCCTTTCGAGGGATGCCTCCTTGCTGAGAGGTAAGCTTGTCGCCTTGGCGGTGAGCGCCGGCTGATGGATATCCATTTGCTATGGCACAAGCCCTATGGATCTCATCCATTGCCAACGGCCCTGTCCCTTCGAAAAAACTATCTTAATGATGCATTGATGTTGAAACCCTTAGGGGCAGGGACACCGTTGCGGAGAGGGAAGTTTGTTGATGCTTTTATGTGAACCCAAAATGTTTTCTAAATTCATTGTTCATCAAAAAATCAAAAAATGAATTTGCAAAAATCCTCCTTGATGACGCATTGGCGTGTCCTTCGGTGATTGCCTACATGCTGAGGGGTAAGCAAAGTTATGTTTTAAAAATTCTTCCTCGACAATGCATTGGTGTTCATTTAGGGAATGCCTTCTTGCTGAGGGGTAAGCATGTCGTTTAGGCATCATGCGCTGGCCGGTGGTCCTACATTGGCTATGGCAATGTCCCGTCGGAAAGCTTCCTTGATGATGCATTGGTGTTGTAACCCTTCGGGGAAGCCCCACCCTTGCGGAGAGGTAAGCTCGTTGCTGCTCGAAAATTCTTCCTCGATGACGCATTGGTGTTCCCTTTGGGGGATGCCTTCTTGTTGAGAGGTAAGCTCGTCGTCTATTTCAATGAGATGGGTGGTGAGCGCCGGCCGATTGATCTTTTCAACTGGCTACGGCAATGTCCCTTAGGTAATCTTCCTCCATGATGCATTGGTGTCCCTTTCGGGGGATGCCTCCTTGCTGAGAGGTAAGCTCGTTGCCTTGGCGGTGAGCGCCGGCTGATGGATATCCGTTGGCTATGGCACAATCCCGATGACGCATTGGTGTCCCCGCACGGAAAAGCGAAACTGGCTAATGGTCTTTGATTCCTAATGCCACGTTGCGTAGCCCAGGGGTTGCCTCCTTGTTGAGGGATAAGCTTGTCGCTTTGGCGGCGAGCGCCGGTTGATGGTTCTCCATTGGCTATGGCACTGTCCCTTGGGTAATTTTCCTCCATGATGCATTGGTGTCCCTTTCGGGGGATGCCTCCTTGCTGAGAGGTAAGCTCGTTGCCTTGGCGGTGAGCGCCGGCTGATGGATATCCGTTGGCTATGGCACAATCCCGATGATGCATTGGTGTCCCCGCACGGAAAAGCGAAACTGGCTAATGGTCTTTGATTCCTAATGCCACGTTGCGTAGCCCAGGGGTTGCCTCCTTGTTGAGGGAGAAGCTTGTCGCTTAGGCGGTGAGCGCCGGTTGATGGTTCTCCATTGGCTATGGCACTGTCCCTTGGGTAATTTTCCTCCATGATGCATTGGTGTCCCTTTCGGGGGATGCTTCCTTACTGAGAGGTAAGCTCGTCGCCTTGGCGGTGAGCGCCGGCTGATGGATATCCATTTGCAACGGCCCTGTCCCTTAGAAAAAACTATCTTCCTCGACGATGCATTGGTGTTCATTTAGGGAATGCCTTCTTGCTGAGGGGTAAGCATGTCGTTTAGGCGTCATGCGCTGGCCGGTGGTCCTACATTGGCTATGGCAATATCCCGTCGGAAAGCTTCCTTGATGATGCATTGGTGTTGTAACCCTTCGGGGAAGCCCCACCCTTGCGGAGAGGTAAGCTCGTTGCTGCTCGAAAATTCTTCCTCGATGACGCATAGGTGTTCCCTTTGGGGGATGCCTTCATGTTGAGAGGTAAGCTCGTCGTCTATTTCAATGAGATGGTTGGCGAGTGCCGGCCGATTGATCTGTTCAATTGGCTACGGCAATGTCCCTTCGGTAATCTTCCTCCATGATGGACTGGTGTCCCTTTCGGGGGATGCCTCCTTGCTGAGAGGTAAGCCCGTCGCCTTGGCGGTGAGCGCCGGCTGATGGATATCCGTTGGCTATGGCACAATCCCGATGACGCATTGGTGTCCCCGCACGGAAAAGCGAAACTGGCTAATGGTCTTTGATTCCTAATGCCACGTTGCGTAGCCCAGGGGTTGCCTCCTTGTTGAGGGAGAAGCTTGTCGCTTAGGCGGTGAGCGCCGGTTGATGGTTCTCCATTGGCTATGGCACTGTCCCTTGGGTAATTTTCCTCCATCATGCATTGGTGTCCCTTTCGGGGGATGCCTCCTTACTGAGAGGTAAGCTCGTCGCCTTGGCGGTGAGCGCCGGCTGATGGATATCCATTGGCAACGGCCCTGTCCCTTAGAAAAAACTATCTTAATGATGCATTGGTGTTGAAACCCTTAGGGGCAGCGACACCGTTGCGGAGAGGTAAGTTTGTTGATGCTTTTATGTGAAGCCAAAATGTTTTCTAAATTCATTGTTCATCAAAAAATCAAAAAATGAATTTGCAAAAATCTTCCTTGATGACGCATTGGCGTTTCCTTCGGTGATTGCCTACATGCTGAGGGGTAAGCAAAGTTATGTTTTAAAAATTCTTCCTCGACGATGCATTGGTGTTCATTTAGGGAATGCCTTCTTGCTGAGGGGTAAGCATGTCGTTTAGGCGTCATGCGCTGGCCGGTGGTCCTACATTGGCTATGGCAATATCCCGTCGGAAAGCTTCCTTGATGATGCATTGGTGTTGTAACCCTTCGGGGAAGCCCCACCCTTGCGGAGAGGTAAGCTCGTTGCTGCTCGAAAATTCTTCCTCGATGACGCATAGGTGTTCCCTTTGGGGGATGCCTTCTTGTTGAGAGGTAACCTCGTCGTCTATTTCAATGAGATGGGTGGCGAGTGCCGGCCGATTGATCTGTTCAATTGGCTACGGCAATGTCCCTTCGGTAATCTTCCTCCATGATGCATTGGTGTCCCTTTCGGGGGATGCCTCCTTGCTGAGAGGTAAGCCCGTCGCCTTGGCGGTGAGCGCCGGCTGATGGATATCCGTTGGCTATGGCACAATCCCGATGACGCATTGGTGTCCCCGCACGGAAAAGCGAAACTGGCTAATGGTCTTTGATTCCTAATGCCACGTTGCGTAGCCCAGGGGTTGCCTCCTTGTTGAGGGAGAAGCTTGTAGCTTAGGCGGTGAGCGCCGGTCGATGGTTCTCCATTGGCTATGGCACTGTCCCTTGGGTAATTTTCCTCCATGATGCATTGGTGTCCCTTTCGGGGGATGCCTCCTTGCTGAGAGGTAAGCTCGTCGCCTTGGTGGTGAGCGCCGGCCGATGGATATCCATTGGCAACGGCCCTGTCCCTTCGAAAAAACTATCTTAATGATGCATTGGTGTTGAAACCCTTAGGGGCAGGGACACCTTTGCGGAGAGGTAAGTTTGTTGATGCTTTTATGTGAAGCCAAATGTTTTCTAAATTCATTGTTCATCAAAAAATCAAAAAACGAATTTTCAAAAATCTTCCTTGATGACGCATTGGCGTTTCCTTTGGTGATTGCCTACATGCTGAGGGGTAAGCAAAGTTATGTTTTAAAAATTCTTCCTCGACGATGCATTGGTGTTCATTTAAGGAATGCCTTCTTGCTGAGGGGTAAGCATGTCGTTTAGGCGTCATGCGCTGGCCGGTGGTCCTACATTGGCTATGGCAATGTCCCGTCGGAAAGCTTCCTTGATGATGCATTGGTGTTGTAACCCTTCGGGGAAGCCCCACCCTTGCGGAGAGGTAAGCTTGTTGCTGCTCGAAAATTCTTCCTCGATGACGCATTGGTGTTCCCTTTGGGGGATGCCTTCTTGTTGAGAGGTAAGCTCGTCGTCTATTTCAATGAGATGGGTGGCGAGCGCTGGTCGATTGATCTCTTCAATTGGCTACGGCAATGTCCCTTAGGTAATCTTCCTCCATGATGCATTGGTGTCCCTTTCGAGATGCCTCCTTGCTGAGAGGTAAGCTTGTCGCCTTGGTGGTGAGCGCCGGCTGATGGATATCTATTGGCTATGGCACAATCCCGATGACGCATTGGTGTCCCCGTACGGAAAAGTGAAACTGGCTAATGGTCTTTGATACCTAATGCCACGTTGCGTAGCCCAGGGGTTGCCTCCTTGTTGAGGGAGAAGCTTGTCGCTTAGGCGGCGAGCGCCGGTTGATGTTTCTCCATTGGCTATGGCACTGTCCCTTGGGTAATTTTCCTCCATGATGCATTGGTGTCCCTTTCGGGGGATGCCTCCTTGCTGAGAGGTAAGCTCGTTGCCTTGGCGGTGAGCGCCGGCTGATGGATATCCTTCGGCTATGGCACAGTCCCGATGATGCATTGGTGTCCCCACACGGAAAAGCGAAATTGGCTAATGGTCTTTGATTCCTACTGCCACGTTGCGTAGCCCAGGTGTTGCCTCCTTGTTGAGGGAGAAGCTTGTCGCTTTGGCGGTGAGCGCCGGTTGATGGTTCTCCAATGGCTATGGCAGCATCCCTTTGGTAAAGTTCCTCGATGATGAATTGGTGTGAATCCCTTGGGGGCAGTCCCACCCTTGCGTAGGGGTAAGCTCGTTGCGTTTGTATAAATTCTTGCCTAATGTTGTGTCCCTTGTGAATTCATGCTAAACGGTGCTTGGCTTGCTACTCTTGGCTCTTTGCTTTTCTAGGGCAAGTTTGTCCTTTGAGGTGCAATTGGTCGGAGTAGTGGGTGCATAGTGTACGTAATGGCGCGTGGGTTATAGTTGATTTTGTCGGGATTGGATATTTCTTTGCTTGTGCGGTGAAGTCCATCTCGTACAGTGCTCTTCAATAATATGCATGAGAAGCAAATGCTCCTTGTGAAATCATGGGTTCCTATGTCACATACCCAATGCGATGGAATTCGATCGTAAAAGTCCCTCTTCTCTCTTTGCACCACCTTTGGTGGAGGTGAGCCTCAAAGTGCTGCTCGTGTTTCATGCAAATTGCGCATTCATTGTGCGGTCATCATGGCCAATAGTTGCGACTCGTATTCTCGGATGCTGAAACTTATGTGGGTATACATCTTGCGATTGTTATTTACCCAAAAAGCGTTCGTCGCTTGTTGCGGATGATTGCTGTGCTCGCCCTTGCCTCTTTGATTTGTTCAATGGGCATGGGAGGTGCCAGCGTCGCAAAAGGAATGCTACCTGGTTGATCCTACCAGTAGTCATATGCTTGTCTCAAAGATTAAGCCATGCATGTGTAAGTATGAACTAATTCAGACTGTGAAACTGCGAATGGCTCATTAAATCAGTTATAGTTTGTTTGATGGTATCTTCTACTCGGATAACCGTAGTAATTCTAGAGCTAATACGTGCAACAAACCCCGACTTCTGGAAGGGATGCATTTATTAGATAAAAGGTCAATGCGGGCTTTGCCCGTTGCTCTGATGATTCATGATAACTCGACGGATCGCACGGCCTTCGTGCCGGCGACGCATCATTCAAATTTCTGCCCTATCAACTTTCGATGGTAGGATAGTGGCCTACTGTTAGCACCTTGATTTCCAAGGCTTGCTAAGCTTGGCTAGTGGTGGCACCTTGCACCCTAGCCAACCGGTGGAAACTAAGGCATGAGGCAGGCATGTCTTTTCAAGGTGACCCGATGGTGTCGGTTGGTGTCGGCACTAGTCCGTTAGGCAAGTGGCAGCTGGGATGCAAGTGATAGCCCGATGATTATTGGGGCATGGATGCTAAACGGGAAGCTAGCTTGTGGGACAATGCAATCAGAAAACGGCTAAGTATTTGGAGCTGGGTTGGATCACGAAATTGGCCAGGCAGACTTGAGTTGGCTCGGGCAAAACGGTTATTGACGGTTACTACATTCTGCACATGTTGCTGGCAGGCAGGGACAGGTGTCCCCAGCAGAATCGGGCAGTTAGTAGCAGTTATTGCCAGGCAGTTTTATTTTCCTATGTGCTGGCAGCTTGTGGCTGTGCCAGCACAACCCTAGGGCAGTTGCGGGTATCAACTGCAGATCATGGGGCCACCCCATGATCCCATTTCACTTAGTGGCCACGTTTTATTGATTGTAGCCTTATAAAGGCACTGCATTTTCGAGTCTAAGGCAGAGGGGATGTTCTGTCTAGTACTCTAAGTGTTTTCCTTGTATTGTCGGTGCAATAAAAGGTTGGGAACGGGTTCCTGTAAACGGTGTGCGTGCTAGACTTCATTCAAACTCGTGTGTGTGTGTTTTACTATGGGCTGAGACCAAGTCTTGCTGGGAAACTTGGTGCCATCACGGGCAGAATCTTTAGGCGAAATTCAGCCCCGTGACAGTTGGTATCAGAGCTCCGGTTGGAGTTATGGCTGCGAATGCGGCTCTGGATGCAGTTCGGGAACGTGTTAAACAGTTGGAAGATCTCGTGGGTATTGATGATTCTGATGAGGGCGTTACCTTGGTTGATCGATTGGAAGTTGTGTTGGCTTCGGTTCAATCTCAGAAAACCGAACACGAAGCACACGTTGCTCAGACGGAAACCAGGTTTACAGAAGTGTTGAATGATATGACCAAACTCTCGGATGTCATGAAGGAAAGAGTTTCCAACTTGGAGTCGGAATTGCTGGTGGTAAAGAGGGCCTTTCTTGGCCACCCCGAAAGTTTCGATGCTCGTGTTAGCATGAAAGTTCCTGAACCAAAGGCTTTCGGTGGTGCCCGAAATGCCAAAGAGTTAGAGAACTTCCTCTGGGATATGGAGCAGTACTTCTCTGCTGCTCGTGTTCCAGTGGGAGATCGGGTGACGATAACTACTATGTATCTCGCTGGAGACGCTAAGCTCTGGTGGAGAACTCGATCTGAGGATGATGTCCGTCCAAAGATTGAGACGTGGGAGTCCCTAAAGAAGGAATTGAAGGATCAGTTCCTGCCTTGCAATTCTTCATGGCTTGCAAGGGAGTCGCTGAAACGATTGAAGCACACTGGTACGGTGCGAGATTATGTGAAGGAATTCAGTTCGTTGATGCTTGACATCAAGAACATGTCGGAAGAGGACAAGCTGTTCAACTTTATGTCGGGTCTGCAGAGTTGGGCTCAGTTGGAGCTTCGAAGGTTGGGAATCAAAGACTTGCCGATGGCTGTTGCTGCTGCCGACGGCTTGGCTGACTTCAAACTGATGGGTAAATCCAATGCTTCTGAATCTAGCGGTTCGAAATCGAAAACTAAGAACAAGAAGGATGGTGAAAAGAAGGCTGGTTCAAAGAAATGGGAGAAGCCCCAGAAGTCAAAGCCGACGGGTGACAATAAATCGTAGGACAAGGGGAATTCCAATTCTGGTTGCTTTATTTGTAGCGAGCCACATCGGGCAAAGGATTGCCCAAAACGTGAGAAGCTGAATGCTATTTGCGTTGATGAAGCCAAGGGGGCAGATTCTGACTCGGATGGTCATGTTCGAGTCAACCCGTTGCAGTTACTGAATGTTATTCATGCAGACAAGGCCCCGGCCTCGCAGAGATCAGGTTTGATGTACGTTAAAGTGTCGCTTTGTAATACTGATGTGTTGGCAATGGTCGATACAGGAGCCACACACAATTTCGTTTCAGAACAGTTGGTAAATTCGCTCGGCCTTAAAGTTGTCAAGAGTTCCAGTCGGATTAAGACGGTCAATTCCACTGCACAAACTGTGCACGGATCAACCAGTGATGTTCAAATGAAGGTTGGTGACTGGAACGGGCGGGTGGACTTGATGGTGGTCCCACTTGATGACTTTGAACTTATTCTTGGGAATGATTTCTTTGTGGCTGCTAAAGTGGCTTTGATGCCACATCTCGGTGGGATATTTATTGCTGATGAGAAACAACCTTGCTTTGTGCCCCGGTGTTCCAAGGCAGAAAAGGCCAAGCGGGCAAGAGAAGATACGGGTGGTTGGCTGTCGGCAATACAAGTACAGAATGGGCTGAAGAAGGGTGAAATGACTTACCTTGCAGCACTGGTTGAGATTAAACCAAACGTGAAGGTTGAAGTCCTGGACGAGGTGGCAATCTTGCTAAAGGGTTTTGCTAATGTGATGCCTCCAGAATTGCCTAAGTCTCTCCCTCCTCGGCGGGCTACGGATCATAAGATTGAGTTACTTCCAGGCGTTAAGCCTCCGGCTAAGGCCCCTTATCGGATGTCTCCGTTAGAGCTTGCGGAATTGAGGAAGCAGTTAACGGAACTGCTTGATGCTGGCTTGGTTCAACCCTCAAAGGCTCCTTACGGTGCCCCGGTTCTGTTCCAAAAGAAGCAGGATGGTTCATTGCGGATGTGTGTTGACTATCGGGCACTAAACAAGGTTACAGTGAAGAACAAGTATCCAGTCCCGTTGGTGACCGATCTCTTTGATCGGCTATGCAAAGCCTCCTATTTCACGAAGTTGGATCTCAGATCGGGCTATTGGCAAGTCCGTGTGGCAGAA
>NC_080567.1:1250000-1255000 GCF_030253575.1 Rhododendron vialii
AGTCTTAATTTAAACATTTTCTATTATAGATGCCTCATTTTTCAACCCAATATATTTACATAATTATTGTGTAGCTTGTTTATAATTTTTCGTGATTTTTTCTTACTTTTTTTGTATTTTTTTGTATTTTTTATGATTTTTATCTATTTATTTTTTGTTTAATTAATATAAAATTATCCTTTGGGCAAAAAATTCTGAATTTTTTTGTGGAGGTGCTCCATATTTTTCTGAAGATGTCCCAATTCAAAGTTCATGAAAAAAAGTTGTGATGCTCAAAAAAAACCCCATTGCTTCAGTTCGGACACATTGATGTTCCTTCCTGCCACAAGGGCAAAGGCTAATTTTACTACTATAGGGGGGGGGGGGGGGGGGGGTGGTGTCCCTCCCTTGGGGAAGCCGTGGCCACCCGACGCCGGGTGCCAAGGCACGTTGCTATCGAGACCACCCGGGCAATTCTTGGCCATTTGGCCTCGGTTACTCGAGAAAACACTACCCGTCGGTAATGCCCGGAAAAAAGACCGAAATGCCCCTGAATCGAAATGCTATTTTAAGCCGTCCCGAAAGGCAAAGCACGGCTCTATCGGGCAGAGCAGGACTCTATCGGGCAATTGCTGGCTGTTTGGCCTCGGATACCCCTCGAATCACATCCCGTCGGTAATGCTCGGAAGAAATGGCCGAAATTCTCATTAAACTGCATGCTCTTTTAGCCGAGACGCGACTCTATCGAGCAAAAATTAGATTTCCTCTGCCTCGTTGCCTCGCTTACTCAAGAGAACCCGATCCGTCAGTAATGCTAGGAAAGAGCACCGAAAGGCCCTTGAAACGGCAAGCTAATATAACCGGGTTCGGCAAAGGCGAAACTAGATTTTCTTTGCCGTTTGGGCTAGGCTGTACCAGTCGTTATCGTCCACCGCCTAGCCGTCCAAGTGTTTCCATGTGTCTCCAATGCCATAATGCCATAGTGCCACCCCGTGACGCGCCTGCCCGCTTGGGTCTTTGATATATAGCATGTTTAGAATTTTTTTTCTAAATATTCTTATATCAAAGACCCACGCGCGCGCGCGCGGCACGGCACGGCACTTAGGCACTTTGGAACTTGGACACTTGGAAACACTTGGGAAACACTTGGGCAAACACTTGGGCGTATGCCAAGACGACGGTCTAGACAAGGCATCGGGAATCGCACATGAATGTAGGCAACAACAGTTGACTGTTCTAGCCGAGGCATGGCAAATTGGCTCACCGGGTAACGGCTAAAAAGTTGTTGGGTAACGGCTAAAAAGTTGTTGGGTATCGGCTAAAATGTTGCTGGGTAACGGCAACCAAGCTGTCGGGTAATGCTGGGTAACGGCAACCAAGCTGTCGGGTAATGCTGAGTATCGGCTAAAATGTTGCTGGGTAACGGCAACCAAGCTGTCGGGTAATGCTGGGTATCAGCTAAAAAGTTGCTGGGTATCGGCTAAAATGTTGCTGTCGGGTATTGCTGGGTATCGGCTAAAAAGTTGCTGGGTATCGGCTAAAATGTTGCTGGGTAACGGCAACCAAGCTGTCGGGTAATGCTGGCTTTCGGCTAAAAAGTTGATGGGTATCGGCTAAAATGTTGCTGGGTGATGGCAACCAAGATGTCGGGTAACGCTGGGTAACGGCTAAGAAGTTGCCAGGCAACGGCAAGCAAGTTGCTGGGTAACGGCTTAAAAGTTGCTGGGTAACAGCTAAAAATTTGCTGGGTACCGGCTAAAAAGTAGCTTGTTGCCGGGCAAATCAATGCAAGCACCAATATGTTCTTGTCGAAACGCCCCAAAAACTCTTGTTTAGCCGCCATCTTTTGGGACTTTCGCAATGTTAGTTTTAAATCTTTTTTAATTTTTATTTTTAGACGTTTTTAAGTCTTAATTTAAACATTTTCTATTATAGATGCCTCATTTTTCTACCCAATATATTTACATAATTATTGTGTAGCTTTTTTATAATTTTTCGTGATTTTTTTTTTTACTTTTTTTGTATTTTTTTGTATTTTTTATCATTTTTATCTATTTATTTTTTGTTTAATTAATATAAAATTATCCTTTTGGCAAAAAATTCTGAATTTTTTGGAGGAGTTGCTTCATATTTTTGTGAAGATGTCCCAATTCAAAGTTTATGAAAAAAAGTTGTGATGCTCCAAAAAACCCCTATTGCTTCAGTTCGAACACATTGATGTTCCTTCCTGCCAAAAGGGCAAAGGCTAATTTTACTACTATAGGGGGGGGGGGGTGTCCCTCCCTTGGGGAAGCCGAGGCCACCCGACGCCGGGTGCCAAGGCACGTTGCTATCGAGACCACCCGGGCAAATCTTGGCCATTTGGCCTCGGTTACTCGAGAAAACACTACCCGTCGGTAATGCACGGAAAAAAGACCGAAATGCCCCTGAATCGAAATGCTATTTTAAGTCGTCCCGCAAGGCAATGCACAGCTCTATCGAGCAGAGCAGGACTCTATCGGGCAATTCTTGGCCATTTGGCCTTGGTTACCCCTGGAAGCACTACCCGTGGGTAATGCTAGGAAAAAAGACCGAAATACCCCGGAGGCGAAATGTTATTTTTACCCGTCCCGTGGGGCAAAGCATGACTCTATCGGGCAAAGAAAAACTATGTCGGGCAAATGTTGGCGGTTTGGCCACAGAAACCCGTAAAGAGATGACCCGTTGGTAACGCTAGAAAAAAATGCCCGTGTAAACGCAAGGCCTAGCCAAGGAATGGCAGAGCAAACAATGACACTATCGGGCAGAAACAAGAACTCCATGGCCGTTTGGTCTCAAATGCTCGTGCTTCCGAGTCCCGTTGGGAATGCTTGCAGACTCACATCCTCCATGATGCATTGGTGTTCCCATCGGGGGATGCCTCCTTGCTGAGAGGTAAGCTTGCTACCTTGGTGGTGAGCGCCGGCTAACGGATACCTGTTGGCAATGGCACAGTCCCGATGATGCATTGGTGTCCCCGCACGGAAAAGCGTAACTGGCTAATGGTCTTTGATTCCTAATGCCACGTTGCGTAGCCCAGGGGTTGCTTCCTTGTTGAGGGAGAAGCTTGTCGCTTAGGCGGCGAGCGCCGGTTGATGGTTCTCCATTGGCTATGGCACTGTCCCTTGGGTTATTTTCCTCCATGATGCATTGGTGTCCCTTTCGGGGGATGCCTCCTTGCTGAGAGGTAAGCTCGTCGCCTTGGCGGTGAGCGCCGGCTGATGGATATCCGTTGGCTATGGCACAGTCCCGATGACGCATTGGTGTCCCCGTACGGAAAAGCGAAACTGGCTAATGGTCTTTGATTCCTAATGCCAAGTTGCGTAGCCCAGGGGTTGCCTCCTTGTTGAGGGAGAAGCTTGTTGCTTAGGCGGAGAGCGCCGGTTGATGGTTCTCCATTGGCTATGGCACTGTCCCTTGGGTAATTTTCCTCCATGATGCATTGGTGTCCCTTTCGGGGGATGCCTCCTTGCTGAGAAGTAAGCTCGTCGCCTTGGCGGTGAGCGCCGGTTGATGGATATCCGTTGGCTATGGGACAGTCCCGATGACGCATTGGTGTCCTTGCACGGAAAAGCGAAACTGGCTAATGGTCTTTGATTTCCTAATGCCACGTTGCGTAGCCCAGGGGTTGCCTCCTTGTCGAGGGAGAAGCTTGTCGCTTAGGCGGCGAGCGCCGGTTGATGGTTCTCCATTGGCTATGGCACTGTCCCTTGGGTAATTTTCCTCCATGATGCATTGGTGTCCCTTTCGGGGGATGCCTCCTTGCTGAGAGGTAAGCTCGTCGCCTTGGCGGTGAGCGCCGGCTGATGGATATCCGTTGGCTATGGCACTGTCCCTTGGGTAATTTTCCTCCATGATGCATTGGTGTCCCTTTCGGGGGATGCCTCCTTGCTGAGAGGTAAGCTCGTCGCCTTGGCGGGGAGCGCCAGCTGATGGATATCCGTTGGCTATGGCACAGTCCCGATGATGCATTGGTGCCCCCGCACGGAAAAGCAAAACTGGCTAATGGTCTTTGATTCCTAATGCCACGTTGCGTAGCCCAGGGGTTGCCTCCTTGTCGAGGGAGAAGCTTGTCGCTTAGGCGACGAGCGCCGGTTGATGGTTCTCCATTGGCTATGGCACTGTCCCTTGGGTAATTTTCCTCCATGATGCATTGGTGTCCCTTTCGGGGGATGCCTCTTTGCTGAGAGGTAAGCTCGTCGCCTTGGTGGTGAGCGCCGGCTGATGGATATCCATTTGCTATGGCACAAGCCCGATGGATCTCATCCATTGGCAACGGCCCTGTCCCTTCGAAAAAACTATCTTAATGATGCATTGGTGTTGAAACCCTTAGGGGCAGGGACACCGTTGCGGAGAGGTAAGTTTGTTGATGCTTTTATGTGAAGCCAAATGTTTTCTAATTTCATTGTTCATCAAAAAATCAAAAAACGAATTTGCAAAAATCTTCCTTGATGACGCATTGGCGTGTCCTTCGGTGATTGCCTACATGCTGAGGGGGAAGCAAAGTTATGTTTTAAAAATTCTTCCTCGACGATGCATTGGTGTTCATTTAGGGAATGCCTTCTTGCTGAGGGGTAAGCATGTCGTTTAGGCGTCATGCGCTGGCCGGTGGTCCTACATTGGCTATGGCAATGTCCCGTCGGAAAGCTTCCTTGATGATGCATTGGTGTTGTAACCCTTCGGGGAAGCCCCACCCTTGCGGAGAGGTAAGCTCGTTGCTGCTCGAAAATTCTTCCTCGATGACGCATTGGTGTTCCCTTTGGGGGATGCCTTCTTGTTGAGAGGTAAGCTTGTCGTCTATTTCAATGAGATGGGTGGCGAGCGCCGGCCGATTGATCTCTTCAATTGGCTACGGCAATGTCCCTTCGGTAATCTTCCTCCATGATGCATTGGTGTCCCGTTCGGGGGATGCCTCCTTGCTGAGAGGTAAGCTCGTTGCCTTGGTGGTGAGCGCCGGCTGATGGATATCCTTTGGCTATGGCACAGTCCCGATGATGCATTGG